>NW_025767691.1:135000-142646 GCF_003918875.1 Haliotis rubra
GAGGGACACATGAAATGAGCTTCACATATTGTATCCATGTCGGGAATCAAACCCGGGTCTTCAGCGTGATGATCGAAAGCTTTAGCCACTTCGCTACCCCACCGACCCCTCAACACTTTCTCAGGGTGCGTACCATACAGCATCACCGCCGTTACCTGCACCGGCTTCACTACTCTGTCGTGTAATATGATCAGAAGCTTTATCCGTATTTAATAAGATAATTATTTCTACAGTTACATACCATGTGAAGTTCACCACAATTGCATTAACATGTTTCATATCTATGTCTGCTTTTCAGCTACATATATGTACATGAGGTAATGGCTTTTTTTATTATCATTATTATAGGATATTTATATAGCGCACAAATCCAGGCACCTAGTGCATGCTCAAGGTGCTGGTATTTTGTCCATCGATCATTGGATGTCAATCTCAACGGCACATCGTATTATCAATCTCAACTCCCAGGGGAGTATACAGCTCTTGCAGCCACTAGGCGCACCGAGTTATTGTCGCTTTCTCATCCTAACAAGGTACCCATTCACAGCTGGGTGGACTGGGACACATAGTCACAGTACTTTGTCCAAGTTCACTGCACGTTGCTGTACCCGCAACTAGGTGTTTGCACGTATTCACGTGGCCACCATCTGGTCATATACCAACGGATTCGTGGGCTCTTTTAAGTGCACAGGGTTGTGTACTGTACACTAGGGGTTGTGACAATACTGAAAGAGTCTGCACACAAAGTTGACTCCAAGGCTTTTACACCCGCTCACAGGTGGGCTCGATCCCGACACCTCAACCTCTCTGGAACACTAGCCTGGCGCCTTAGCCAGCTCGCCCACCGCACCCCCGTGCTTTACGCCGCATTTAGCAATATTCCAGCAATATCACGGCGGGGGACAACTGAAATCGGCATTACACATTGTACGCATGTGGGGAATCGAACCCTTGTCTTTGGCGTGGCGAGCGAACGCTTTAACCACTAGGCTACCCCACCGCCCCATTTACAAATGTAAGTGATCCGAGCATTTTATATATATATATTCATAGAGAAACTGCACCAGCTTACATATTTATGAGATAGTACAGCTTTTTACATTTGTTGTAATTACCTTGTTACAGTGTGACGTTAGAACATACGTAGGCATACATAATGGGGTAAGTAAACAACCTCACACACAACAGCTGTTTGTAATATACATCATATTCATATACTATCCTAAAAGAGAAACGCATAGGCGTTTTGTGTGTTTTAAAATCTATCGATACCTATTGTGTTAAAACAATCGTCAAAATATGTAACAAAAGTGTTGATAACATGATTTTCCACAATTGCACAAGATAAAAATCGACTTTGCCTAATAATGTTGATTTTGATGAGATTTCTAACAAGGGTTAAAAATGCATCGCCACAACGTAAAAACAACCACCTTTCAGTTGAAATTGTGCAGCAAAGAGCATGCACTGCCTGGCTATAAAAATCCAGATTACTTTCGGAAATCGGCATTCGGCATATACATTATATTCTTATACACCACACATACAGGCAGATCCACTATCTAACCCAGACAAGGACAACCGTGTCCAGATATACATTATATTCTTATACACCACAGATACTGGCAGATCTACTATCCAACCGAGACACAAGGACAACCGTGTCCAGATATACATTATATTCTTATACACCACAGATACTGGCAGATCTACTATCTAACCCAGAAAAGGACAACCGTGACCAGATATACATAATATTCTTATATACCACAGATACTGGCAGATCTACTATCTAATCCAGACAAGGACAACCGTGTCCAGATATACATTATATTCTTATACACCACAGATACTGACAGATCCGCTATCTAACCCTGACAAGGACAACCGTGTCCAGATATACATTATATTCTTATACACCATAGATACTGACAGATCTACTATCTAACCCAGACAAGGACAACCGTGTCCAGATAAACATTATATTCTTATATACCACAGATACTGGCTTATCTACTATCTAACATAGACAAGGACAACCGTGTCCAGATATACATTATATTCTTATATTCCACAGATCCACTATCTAACCCAGACAAGGACAACCGTGTCCAGATATACATTATATTCTTATATACCACAGATCCACTAACTAACCCTGACAAGGACAACCGTGTCCAGATATACATTCTATTCTTATATTCCACAGATCCACTATCTAACCCAGACAAGGACAACCGTGTTCAGATATACAATATATTCTTATATTCCACAGATCCACTATCTAACCCTGACAAGGACAACTGTGTCCAGATATACATTATATTCTTATATACCACAGATCCACTATCTAACCCTGACAAGGACAACTGTGTCCAGATATACATTATATTCTTATATTCCACAGATCCACAATCTAACCCAGACAAGGACAACCGTGTCCAGATATACATTATATTCTTATATTCCACAGATCCACTATCTAACCCTGACAAGGACAACTGTGTCTAGATATACATTATATTCTTATATTTCACAGATCCACTATCTAACCCAGACAAGGACAACCGTGTCCAGATATACATTATATTCTTATATTCGACAGATCCACTATCTAACCCTGACAAGGACAACTGTGTCCAGATATATATTATATTCTTATATTCCACAGATCCACTATCTAACCCAGACAAGGACAACCGTGTCCAGATATACATTATATTCTTATATTCCACAGATCCACTATCTAACCCAGACAAGGACAACTGTGTCCAGATATACATTATATTCTTATACACCACAGATACTGACAGATCTACTATCTAACCCAGACAAGGACAACCGTGTCCAGATATACATTATATTCGTATATACCACAGATCCACTATCTAACCCAGACAAGTACAACCGTGTCCAGATATACATTATATTCGTATATACCACAGATCCACTATCTAACCCAGACAAGGACAACCTTGTCCAGATATACATTATATTATTATATACCATAGATACTGACAGATCTACTATCTAACCCATACAAGGACAACCGTGTCCAGAAACACATTATATTCTTATTCACCACAGATACTGACAGATCTACTATCTAACCCAGACAAGGACATCCGTGTCCAGATATACATTACATTCGTATATACCACAGATACTGGCAGATCTACTATCTAACCCAGACAAGGACAACCGTGTCCAGATATACATTATATTCTTATACACCACAGATCCACTATCTAACCCAGACAAGGACAACTGTGTCCAGATATACATTATATTCTTATATTCCACAGATCCACTATCTAACCTAGACAAGGACAACTGTGTCCAGATATACATTATATTCTTATATTCCACAGATACTGGCAGATCTACTATCTAACCCAGACAAGGACAACCGTGTCCAGATATACATTATATTCTTATACACCACAGATACTGACAGATCTACTATCTAACCCAGACAAGGACAACCTCGTCCAGATATACATTATATTCGTATATACCACAGATCCACTATCTAACCCAGACAAGTACAACCGTGTCCAGATATACATTATATTCGTATATACCACAGATCCACTATCTACTCCAGACAAGGACAACCGTGTCAAGATATACATTATATTCTTATATACCACAGATACTGACAGATCTACTATCTAACCCAGACAAGGACAACCGTGTCCAGAAACACATTATATTCCTATTCACCACAGATACTGACAGATCTACTATCTAACCCAGACAAGGACAACCGTGTCCAGATATACATTATATTCTTATATACCACAGATACTGGCAGATCTACTATTTAACCCTGACAAGGACAACCGTGTCCAGATATACATTATATTCTTATACACCACAGATCCACTATCTAACGCAGACAAGGACAACCGTGTCCAGATATACATTATATTCGTATATACCACAGATCCACTATCTAACCCAGACAAGGACAACCGTGTCCAGATATACATTATATTCGTATATACCACAGATCCACTATCTAACCCAGACAAGGACAACCGTGTCCAAATAAACATTATATTCTTATATACCACAGATACTGGCAGATCTACTATCTAACCCAGACAAGGACAACCGTGTCCAGATATACATTATATTCTTATACACCACAGATCTACTATCTAACCCAGACAAGGACAACCGTGTTCAGATATACATTATATTCGTATATACCACAGATCCACTATCTAACCCAGACATGGACAACCGTGTCCAGATATACATTATATTCTTATACACCACAGATACTGGCAGATCTACTATCTAACCCAGACAAGGACAACTGTCCAGATATACATTATATTCGTATACACCACAGATACTGACAGATCTACTATCTAACCCAGACATGGACAACCGTGTCCAGATATACATTATATTCTTATATACCACAGATACTGGTAGATCTACTATCTAACCCAGACAAGGACAACCGTGTCCAGATATACATTATATTCTTATATACCACAGATACTGGCAGATCTACTATCTAACCCAGACAAGGACAACCGTGTCAAGATATACATTATATTCTTATATACCACAGATACTGGCAGATCTACTATTTAACCCTGACAAGGACAACCGTGTCCAGATATACATTATATTCTTATACACCACAGATCCACTATCTAACCCAGACAAGGACAACCGTGTCCAGATATACATTATATTCTTATACACCACAGATCTACTATCTAGCAGACAAGGACAACCGTGTTCAGATATACATTATATTCGTATATATACCACAGATCCACTATCTAACTCCAGACATGGACAACCGTGTCCAGATATACATTATATTCTTATATACCACAGATACTGGCAGATCTACTATCTAACCCAGACAAGGACAACTGTGTCCAGATATACATTATATTCTTATACACCACAGATACTGACAGATCTACTATCTAACCCGAGACAAGGACAACCGTGTCCAGATATACATTATACTCTTATATACCACAGATACTGGTAGATCTACTATCTAACCCAGACAAGGACAACCGTGTCCAGATATACATTATATTCTTATATACCACAGATACTGGCAGATCTACTATCTAACCCAGACAAGGACAACCGTGTCAAGATATACATTATATTCTTATATACCACAGATACTGGCAGATCTACTATTTAACCCTGACAAGGACAACCGTGTCCAGATATACATTATATTCTTATACACCACAGATCCACTATCTAACGCAGACAAGGACAACCGTGTCCAGATATACATTATATTCGTATATACCACAGATCCACTATCTAACCCAGACAAGGACAACCGTGTCCAGATATACATTATATTCGTATATACCACAGATCCACTATCTAACCCAGACAAGGACAACCGTGTCCAAATAAACATTATATTCTTATATACCACAGATACTGGCAGATCTACTATCTAACCCAGACAAGGACAACCGTGTCCAGATATACATTATATTCTTATACACCACAGATCTACTATCTAACCCAGACAAGGACAACCGTGTTCAGATATACATTATATTCGTATATACCACAGATCCACTATCTAACCCAGACATGGACAACCGTGTCCAGATATACATTATATTCTTATACACCACAGATACTGGCAGATCTACTATCTAACCCAGACAAGGACAACTGTCCAGATATACATTATATTCGTATACACCACAGATACTGACAGATCTACTATCTAACCCAGACATGGACAACCGTGTCCAGATATACATTATACTCTTATATACCACAGATACTGGTAGATCTACTATCTAACCCAGACAAGGACAACCGTGTCCAGATATACATTATATTCTTATATACCACAGATACTGGCAGATCTACTATCTAACCCAGACAAGGACAACCGTGTCAAGATATACATTATATTTTTATATTCCACAGATCCACTATCTAACCTAGACAAGGACATCCGTGTCCAGATATACATTATATTCTTATACACCACAGATACTGGCAGATCTACTATCTAACCCAGACAAGGACAACTGTGTCCAGATATACATTATATTCTTATACACCACAGATACTGACAGATCTACTATCTAACCCAGACAAGGACAACCGTGTCCAGATATACATTATATTCTTATATACCACAGATACTGGCAGATCTACTATCTAGCAGACAAGGACAACCGTGTCCAGATATACATTATATTCTTATATACCACAGATACTGGCAGATCTACTATCTAACCCAGACAAGGACAACCGTGTCCAGATATACATTATATTCTTATACACCACAGATACTGACAGATCCACTATCTAACCCAGACAAGGGACAACCGTGTCCAGATATACATTATATTCTTATACACCACAGATCCTGACTATCTATCTACCAGACAAGGACAACCGTGTCCAGATATACATTATATTCTTATATACCACAGATACTGGCTTATCTACTATCTAACATAGACAAGGACAACCGTGTCCAGATATACATTATATTCTTATATTCCACAGATCCACTATCTATCTAACCCAGACAAGGACAACCGTGTCCAGATATACATTATATTCTTATATACCACAGATCCACTAACTATCTAACCCAGACAAGGACAACCGTGTCCAGATATACATTCTATTCTTATATTCCACAGATCCACTATCTAACTTGAACAAGGACAACCGTGTTCAGATATACAATATATTCTTATATTCCACAGATCCACTATCTAACCCTGACAAGGACAACTGTGTCCAGATATACATTATATTCTTATACACCCACAGATCCACTATCTAACCCAGACAAGGGACAACTGTGTCCAGATATACATTATATTCTTATATTCCACAGATCCACAATCTAACAGACAAGGACAACCGTGTCCAGATATACATTATATTCTTATATTCCACAGATCCACTATCTAACCCTAACACTAGACAAGGACAACTGTGTCTAGATATACATTATATTCTTATATTCACAGATCCACTATCTAACAGACAAGGACAACCGTGTACAGATATACATTATATTCTTATATTCGACAGATCCACTATCTAACCCTGACAAGGACAACTGTGTCCAGATATATATTATATTCTTATATTCCACAGATCCACTATCTAACCCAGACAAGGACAACCGTGTCCAGATATACATTATATTCTTATATTCCACAGATCCACTATCTAACCCAGACAAGGACAACTGTGTCCAGATATACATTATATTCTTATACACCACAGATACTGACAGATCTACTATCTAACCCAGACAAGGACAACCGTGTCCAGATATACATTATATTCGTATATACCACAGATCCACTATCTAACCCAGACAAGTACAGCCGTGTCCAGATATACATTATATTCGTATATACCACAGATCCACTATCTAACCCAGACAAAGGGACAACCTTGTCCAGATATACATTATATTATTATATACCATAGATACTGACAGATCTACTATCTAACCCATACAAGGACAACCGTGTCCAGAAACACATTATATTCTTATTCACCACAGATACTGACAGATCTACTATCTAACCCAGACAAGGACATCCGTGTCCAGATATACATTATATTCATTATATACCACA